>NC_091123.1:139504626-139509626 GCF_040183065.1 Periplaneta americana | reverse complement strand
AACAAAATCAAGGTGAATGAAAGAAGAACGCGGCTACAAGGAGAAAATAAGGAGAATATGGAGAATACAATAAGAATAAGGAGATGACAAGGAATACATGGGGAGTACATAGAGAACAAAACGAAGACAAGAAGAAAAGGGAAGAACATGGGAACAAGGAGAATAACGTGGCAAAAAGTAGAACAAGAAGAATACAAGCAGTAACGAGAGGGAGTTGTATTTTTACGTTACGACCAATTCCAATGTTACCCACCTCCTCATACCTCCTCAGGAGAAACACGTAATTCTAAGTCAAAACTCCTTTGCAGTTTTTACAGCGAGGATTCGAAACAAGTAACCTTAAGCGTCTTTATAGTTTCTGTCCACGCCTGAATATTCAGGTGGTCAGCATGGTGCAATGCCACTATTGAAACGACACAATATAAGGGGACATATTCCCGGGGAGATAAATGTGTATTCCACTTGGAACAGTAGAGCTGCCACAGCAGAGGGCTTAAACATGGAATAGTTTCGAAATTGTGTCATGGACATCATTAAAAATGGTGATCATGGACAATTTGTTTGACACAAGTCCTCGTAAAACAGCATTTTTATGGGCTGTAGCAAAGAATGTAAATTGAAGAAAATATGCTGTCACATTGCCCCTTAGTTTCCTTATGAACTTATTGTGTTGTTAGTCCTTAATATTAATCCAATATTTTATTCTGTCTAGTTGAAAATGAGTGGTGCCTCCACATAAACAAATTAATTCATTTAAAAAGGAAGGTCGTGACCTAGATATTTTATTAAACCTCTACTGAGATCGGGGGTTTGAAGAGTAGACTCCAATATACTTAGTTTATAGGAGTAGACAGCCACAAAGCAAAACTCATGTAATTATTAGGTTCCTTCACTATGAATCAGTTCCAGCTTGTAACTACAACAATCGAGTTCATGATATCATGGTCTTCAGGTTGTTGGTTCGAGTCTTCGTACTTATAGTTTTTTATTCTTAATAGTTTTTACAGTTCAATAATTTTTGTATTGTTAATATACATTTATATTCCTTCTTTAAATTTAAGATTATATATATATATATGTAAAGGTTGGTAATATTGTGATACGAGTATTATTGTGATAGTTCTTTTTGAGAATCTATTACAATAATTTTACTGTGCAAGAGGAAGATCGGTTTTTTGCGTCAACGTATTAAGGGAATGTTCATGGACAAATTTCTGCACAAAACCGGATATTCTCTCGTTCAGTAAAATTGTAATAAATTCTCAAAAAGAATTATCACAACATTACTCGTATCACAATATTACCATAATAATTTTTGCAGTTAAATAATTTTTGTATTATTAATATACATTTATATTCCTTCTTTAAATTTAAGATTATATATAGAGTAAATGTTGGTAATATTGTGATACGAGTAATATTGTGATAGTTGTTTTTGAGAATTTATTACAATAATTTTACTGAGCAAGAGGAAGATCGGTTTTTTGCGTCAACGTATTAAAGGAATATTCATGGACAAATTTCTGCACAAAACCAGATATTCTCCTGTTCAGTAAAATTATAATAAATTCTCAAAAATAATTATCACAACATTACTCGTATCACAATATTACTAACCTTTACCCTACACAATAATCTACGAGACTCACTTCTCTGACAATCCAATACATTTTTCATTTCATTTATTATATTCCATAAATCATATATCAGAAGTGTAGCTTTAAGATGCAGAACAAGTCAAAAGTTATACAAAAATATACATTAATATTCATTAAATTTACAAGCATAAAGAATTTATCAGCTGCATAAAAGATAATGACAAGGGAGAAATTTTGTTAGTTCTGTTATGAAGCTTCAAAGCGTTAAAAGAATTTAGGCAGTATATTCAAGACCATAATACATGAGTGGCGAACTCCTCTTTTATAACATCCTAGATTAACAGATAGTAGATGGAGAGCTGATTTATGTCTTCTATTAAAGTTATGTAGTATTGAATATACTATACAGCTTCCACCAAAAGTTTAAGGTCAACCTTTCAAAAGAGATGTTTCACTTTTATCTTTATACTTACGTCAAAACCCCAGATGTTTATACAGAGACTAAATTCCTGTGAAAAATGAAGTTTTTTTTTATATACTGAAAACCCAATCTCTCTATCTCCTAAACTGTGGACTATACAAAAATTGTTCTGTTATGAAAATGTACCTAAAAATTACTTTTTTCTTAGGAAAAAATAATTACTTCAGAATGCATGTACTTAGATCAATGGATTTTGTAATAGAGTTAGACATATCTGAAAGACTTCCTGTGAAATTATTACTTTTCGTTTAAAAAAATAATGAACTTCGTTCACGTATTGAAATCCAGATTTTTTCTCTTTTATTTATTTAGAAAAAATTATCATTTGAAGGGATGAGAATGAGATAGTCCAAAACCACATTTTTAACAAAAATGTTTTGTGTACCAGTTCATTTTTACACACATGAGGAAGCTACTATTAAAATATTATAAAAATTACTCCACAAATGACGTAAGTATACGCCGAAGAAATTAATATTATACTGCACCTAATAGCATTGGATCTAAACATTTAACACACTCTCCTGTAAAATTTTGTCTGTGCGGGTTAGGACTATATCATTCTCACTTCTTCATTTTCTAAAATTCTCTTTAGTTTGAAATTCGTGGCAAATTGACCCTGAAATAATCGAGTGGAGTAAGATTAGAGGATCTCGGAGGCCATGGTCCTTGAGAAATTATCATCTCTCCGAAAATATCTCCTAACAAATCACTGGCACATGATCTGTATGAGCCGTAGCATTATCCTGTTAAATAAAACCATTTATCAGCTGTTCTTCATTAAATTTAACTTCCCAGCAAATTGAACAATAAACTTCAGAACAACGGTTCTTAAAAAAAATAGGGTCAAAAATAAGAGGAAGGTGGAAAATAGGAAATATTGGGTTTGCAGTGAAAGACCTACCCTTGGGCAGAACACTATGAATGAATGAATTCAGAATTCACACCACATGCCTATTTTCTTTTGATCCAGTTTCGTTTCTTTCACTGCATACGGATTTTGAGGTGATCGAATTCTGTAATTTTGAGAATTAGCACAATACGACAGGTGAAACAAGGCTTCATTCGTAAAAACGTGAAAATGTTCTAACAGTAATTAACAGGCTTCGAGACTTTGGACCCGATACAATAAGTTTGCTGTGCATGCACTATAAGTTGTTGACTCGCTGCAGGTAGATAGAGATGTGTTGAGGTAACAACGTTGCTATTTAGAGTAGAGTACGGTAGTATGGGGAAACACACATATGTACATTACACAATGATAATGTCAAAAGAATGTGAAAAGCATTTATTCTCCTGTCTTTTATAAGCAATTGTGTTTAATTACACACAGTGTTAATGGTGGAAATAAGCATGTAGCAATTTTAATTTTTTCATTTATCCTATTGGTCGTCTTTAGGAAGTGCAGTTACAGTACCGAATTGCAATGTACCTACTACAAGATACATTCTCAGTGTCTGAAACGTAAATCTTTTTCGGTTATCTGCCAAAGTTTGTACTGTAGAAAGCTGCGCTCTACATCGCATGACGTGATAGAAGCAAAACGAAAAAACCTAACATCATTGCAGTCTCTAAGAGACATTCCTTTAATCTCGGGTGACTGTATGTCCACTAAATTGCTGTTTATATTACACAATGTTCCATATCCGTTATTTTTACATAAAATTGATTTCCACTTCTGTTTTACACGTTCATTAATTCTCTGCATCATTTTCTAAATTAATTTGAGGGCTTCCGGCATCTCTTGCTCTGACTTTTCTAACCGTTTAATACTTTCAGACACAGTTTGTATGAAAACCAAATTATTCGTCAGAACCTTCAAATCCACAGCGTTTTTCTTTGAGTATTTGTTGGCATTCATTCTACAGTACCCCCATCCACTGAACGCTTTACCACTATACTCAGTACGCCGTTATGCGGATTTCCCACTGAACTGCTCTATTGGGTCCGAAGTCTCGAAGCCTGGTAATTAATATGCTTCTCGTGGTCGCATTTTCAATTCTGTCACAACACGCTTACACACTGAAACATACAGTCCAACACTGACCGTTATTTGCAGCCTTGTTACAATGGGGGAGAGTAAAGTTTTCTTGCCCTTGACAGAGTCTAAAGAGAGCTACCAATTTCTCTGCGGTTATACTGACCACCATTCTACCTGCTATAGTGTGGAGAGACTAAAACATCACAGTGTATTTTTGTTTTAGAATCTATTATATTTACTAGACTTTATTCTTCTTCTTTTTTTTTCGTCAATACTACCTCCAGTCAAAATATGTGACTCTTTTTAAACACCCTGTATTTGCTTTCACAATCCCTGTCCGTCCACCATTCATTTTACTCAACGACTCATTTGTCACTGAAGGATGAAAAGCACATCCAGACAAACATTCAATGCAAGATAAATGTGGCACATCATATCTTTTAACGGAGTCTGCGGCTGAATAGAAGACGCAAAGAACGAATATTCAAAGATTCCATTGTCAATAATTTATGCAACAACAGAATTTCACTAACTCTCTTATTGCATCCAGCTCCTAAATTGTGATTATCGTTATGGATTTTGTTCACAGATTAATAAAACTATAACTATTGTAAAAACATATACGTATCTCCTAGTCCTTTGGGAAAACATGAAATGAAACCCCTATAAAATTTCCGTCAGGACTGATTAATAATTTATGTAACTAGAGTATAATCTTGGTAATTATGGCACAAGTGAATGTTTACCAATTCTATCGACCTAGTAAAAATTAAAAACTAATAATCTAAAAATCGTGACCTATAATTATAATTAATATCGCCTTGTAAATGAATTTCCCTATTACACTCAGATCTGGAAATAAATACAGATTACACCACAGAAGATTTCCTTCCTTTGCAACATGCATAGGAAACAGAAACACTTTAAACCACACAAAGAG